>NC_072462.1:1663375-1708375 GCF_027596085.1 Anoplopoma fimbria | reverse complement strand
TATATTGTTTTTATCTTGCAGAAAATTTCCGTGCTTTGTGCACCGGAGAGAAGGGTTTCGGCTACAAGGGCTGCCCGTTTCACCGAATCCTCAATGACTTCATGTGCCAGGTACGGTGAAGGCGTCACATGTGTCCTGACTCGTAGTTTAAATACGTTCAGATTTAACCCAAAGTTGCTTTTGCCACAAAACACTGGCTCATCTCAGCTTTTTTCTTCTTGTTTCGTTCCTTTCAGGGCGGTGACTTCACCAAACAGAACGGAACCGGAGGCAAATCCATCTACGGGGAGAAGTTTGCCGACGAGAACTTCGTGCGGAAGCACATGGGACCTGGAACGCTGTCCATGGCCAACGCTGGGAAAAACACCAACGGGTCCCAGTTCTTCATCTGCACCGTCAAAACCTCATGGTGAGCTCCTCTCTGACACGTGTGGCTGCTGCGTTCAGGTTTAAACCGACATTTTCAGCTAATTTCTGATGTTCTATTCATCTCTCCTCTCCAGGCTGGACGGGAAGCACGTGGTGTTCGGAGAAGTTGTGAAGGGCATGGATGTTGTCAAAAAGATGGAGGCGCAAAGTTCAGAGGGCGGAAAACCTAAAAGCCCGGTCGCCATCGCCGACTGCGGTCAACTAAACTAGTGCAACGCAGCTCCTTTAAGTTCAGATGTACCCGTTATTAGCCACACCCCCTTTGATCTGAGAGGTGATGTGTATCTGCAGCATCCATAGGAAAAACACACTCTCCTGTGTTCATATTCGTTTTGTCATATTTTCTACCTTCTAATTTGGTCTTTGAGAACCACATTTGTTAAAAAAGAAACTGAATAAAATGGTCTAAATAAAGTAATTTGAAAGTTGACTTTGTGTTTATCCCTCTCATTGATAAAAACCTGCTTTGTTCTTCGTTCATTTTTGTATTTTAAGTGTTTTTATTAGTAATCACAACATTGGAATCTGATCATTTCCAGTGGGATTAAAACAAAGGAATGTTTATGAAGTGCTTTAACAGTAAGGACACATTTTACCACTACTTAAAATGTATCTTGATTTAATACAAAATTCAGCACAACAGCTCTGAGATGTTTTACTTTTTATTGTTTATGATTAAGTACATATTTTATCAAAACAGTTATCAATGCTCAGTGTTATTTACAATAAAAACGTAGAAACAAAAGTCTAAAAAAAACCCAAAAACAACACGAAGTACACACAGATTAAGGCATCAACATCTCCTTCAATGAACCTCAAAGAGAGTGATACATGAATACAATTCAAAAGAAGTCCTTTAGAAAGGTCTCTGTAAGAAAACGAATGAAATCTACAAACTGGAATCGAGACCGACGACCAATCACGGCACAGAAAGACCACGAATACAAAACACAGATCAAATGCAGAAAAGGTAAAGATCGTTACAGATTTATAACTGTTTCCTGTTTGTTTTAACTCCGTGGAATAAAAAGGGCACCAGGACATCGTGGTATTTTATCACAGCGTCGTTTCAAAGGAAGTTTTGACGGGTTGATTCTGGACAATTCAATACCAAATATTATACAAAATGTGCCCATTTAAAACATCCAGGATCTCATGAAAATATCTCCCATGCTTTAAGGGATTACAAAGGGTCTGATGTGGCCCCTTGGGTCATCTTTTGGTCCCCAAGTAGCCAGCTAGGATGCAAGTGAATGGCTTCTAATTTAACACAAATTGTTCCCTTAAACTTGTTCGAAGGCCACATTACAAAACACTCTGTTGAGGAATAACTTGAGATTTTTATGAAATATATGCAGTCTTGGTGAGAAGTTGGATGAGAAGATCAGTTTAGTATGAAAGGGGATTAGCTTAGTTTAGCATAAAGACTGGAAACAGGGGGTTACAGCTAGCCTAGCTCTCTCCAAACATCTCTAAAGAGTATCATCGACTTTGAATATGTTATCTTTAGCCACAGTCTTTTAGCATGATATGTACAGTATGTATGCCGTCATCACTTGGTGCATATTTCAGATTACTTAAAAAAGTTATTTTGTATTAAAACTAGTCAGCTGGACACATAACAAAAGTCAGATTTAGACAATTTTTTAGGCAACTTAATAGAAACTAGACAGCTAGAGCTGGTAAAAATCTGCAAGCGTCATTGTAGCTGACAAAACTGTCAAACATCTGCTAGAAATGTTAGCAGATGTTGGAAATCCAAAAAAATATTGTTTCAGAAATGACAATCCCTGTTTGTAAACACTTTATACAAAAAAATGTGTTTGATATGTTAACAAACAAAAATGTAAAAAACATACTAAACCTATGATTGGTATTGATCTTCTCAGCTAACTCTCAGCAGGAAAGCGAATTAGCTCATGTGCTAAATCTTCAAACTATTCCTTTAAATCTCCACAGACTTTACAAATCCAATAATCAGCTTTTTATTTATTTATTTTTTTTCTCCGGTTCAGCGTAACTTCATCATGGTGGTGTTTTAAAATAACAGCACAGAACGAAGGCCACAAGTCACAAAAACAAAAAGTTTGGTACTTGAGGTAATCATTAAAAAAAACATATTTGAAAAGCTGGTTTGAGTTTCAGCATTTGATAAATTCTTTTGTTTTTCATTAGCATCGAGACAAAACTCTCCTGACATCCGGGCAGTTGGTAGCTTTTGCAACGGCACGTTTGTGGTGATTGTTTCCCACTGCACGTCCACTCTAAACTAACTTCTTCATGTGCTGGCATATTTATTTATCACTTAGAGAGTAATACTCTGGACAGCTAGCAGTGTCTGTAAATTTGAGGTGATACACCAGACTGGAAGTTGTTTCGTAGCATCGTTAGAGTCTGAAGCTCCGATCGGACTGGATTTATTTCTCAAGAGGAGGTGGAGTGAGTTTCTACTGAAATTCTACAGTTTTTCTGCAATTTAGTTGTTTCTCCTGTAATCTAAAAAGTATTTTAAAGTTGGTTTCTGCTTGTTCTTCTACCTTCAATTATCCTTTTTTACTTTATAAATGCTTTCAGGTTGTTTCATGAACGCAACATCTCATAAATGCCTCAAAGGAATATGTTCAAATATGGCAGAAACGTCCACCTGTACTCAAGGATGAAATGATAAGATTTTTGTGGTCAAAGGTGAAGGTCACTGGGACCTCAAGCCTTAGGCGATTTTCCTCAAATTTAATACAAACGACATAATAATTTAAATATACTCCAGGAAGTGTTTGTCACACTAAATCTAAAAATATGTGTTTCATATCCGTGTCTTCAGATTTAAATTTTAGTTCTGACTCTTTATCTTTGTCCTGCAGAATGGTCCTCGTCTTTTACAGACATTTCCTGTAATTCCTCCACCTCCACCTCCACCTGTAATGTCCATCCTGTCCAAATGGGCTCAGGTCTCTTCTCTGCTGGGTGAATTTCAGAACATCACACACAAGAAATACAATAAAACAAAGTCAAGAAGGACTGTGATTATTTCAAATACACTGGATTGAAACAAAACATCGAAACTTGAATAAAAATCGTCGCTATTCATAAACTGGTCACAGGTAACAGTTGTGTACAGACTGTGACAACACTGTAACACAATAATCAACAGGCTACATAACTGTGCTGGTTTAGACCTGGGCTACGACTAGAGTGTCAGTTGTTCTGAGCTCTTAATGACACTTGCTGAATGTACAAAAAGTCGAGGGAAGACCTGCAGAGACTTAAACTACGAGGAAGAATCACTGAGCAAGAGTCTTCTTTCTGAGGGAGGTTTGATTACAAAAGGGAGTTTAGCCCATAGACACCAACGGAAAAAACAAAGCATTGATTCCGCTAAATCCCCGAATCCTGCACACTGTCGATCACTTTAACTAATTAAGTTTTTTCCCGCAGACCCAGGACTGTCAGACCCTGCTGCAGTAAAATGAGAGGTTTTCTAAAGGGAGTCTGGTGCTAGGATGCACTACCACTTTAGTCCACAGGGGCCGCCGGAATCAACACGGAAAGAAAGTCCCTTGTAGTAACTTTAATAAGGTGAGTTCAAGTGACCGACAGCTTGCAGGATTTTGGGGGGTTCTTAAAACAAGTGAACATATATATTATTGAATCTACTTCCAGAATAATTCAGCTCATTTTTAAGACCTCAAAAATCTTTTTAAAAATTTCCTGAACGAGAAAAGATGCACCAGAGATGAGACTTCATGTTGAGGGTCTCTGCAGTAAATTAGCTACCGAGGATTCTGTTCTTTTTTCTTCTTCTCTGTTGGTACAGTGGCAGTAAAACATCAGGTCCAAGTGGAATGGTCTGAAGTTTGATTAAAAAGTGAGAAGACTGGTTTCACAACCTGCTTGGCATGTGACCTGTTATAACCAACCTATCGCCTGCGTCGTCACAGGTTGAATGTAATCAATAAAACTGACCGACTGGACTTAAATGACATTAATCATATGTCATATCTTAAAGGACATTACTGGAGAGTTCAAGTTCAGTGCTCCTTTTGTTTCAGAGGCTAAAACACAAATAAACAACATGTAATAAAAAACTAAACAAATAAATAAATTAATTAATAGAGAAATTAATAGATAAAGATACTGAAAAATAAATAAATAAATAAAGAGACAGAAAAACCAATATATGACATTTTTTTAAATAAAAAGATATATAAATAAATTAACAAATAAATAAATAAATATATAGATCCACAAATGAATAAATAAATAAAGAGAATAATAAATAAATAAATATATAGATGAACAAATGAATAAATAAATAAAGAGAATAATAAATAAATAATTATATAGATGAACAAATGAATAAATAAATAAAGAGAATAATAAATAAATAAATAGATGAATAAATAAATAAAGAGAATAATAAATAAATAAATAACAGAAACTCACCAGTTGCTCCTAACTTGGTCCCATTACCTCTCCCAGTTTAACCTGTCTAGCTGCTACTTCAGTGTGTGTGTTTTGTGTGTGTGTGTGTGTGTGTGTGTGTGTGTGTGTGTGTGTGTGTGTGTGTGTGTGTGTGTGTGTGTGTGTGTGTGTGTGTGTGTGTGTTTAGTTTGGTTTTTTTCAGCTCTGCGGCGACGTCTTACGGCTCTCTCTCAGGATGCCGTCCAGGCCGTTGAGCTGGCGGAGGAAGCCTCGGTTAGGGATGACGCCTCGGTGGTCCTTCACGGTTTTGATGGCCTCCACCAGCGTCAGGTTCTGTCGGATCATCAGGTAGGCCAGAACCAGCGTGGCCGAGCGGCTCACTCCCACAGTGCAGTGGACCAGCACCTTACCTACAAACACACACAGAAAAATATAACCTAAAATCTGTTGTGGATGTTTTTTAAGGTCTTTTCTTCTAGATTAAATATATTTTATCCCAGCTATAAAACATAATTCCTTAATATCAGTGTAATATTAGGGACTAGCTGGGGAACAAAGCGGAGCATTAAGCAGCTAAAGAGACAGATATTTCCCCTATTTTAGGTGGTGGAGACCAAAAATGGAGCAAAAAGAGAGACATTGACATTCCTGATTGTCACATATGAGGCGCTTTGTTTTTAAGAGCCCTTGTCGTCACTTTGTATGAACCTGGTAACCCAGCAGTTAAAAACACATGGTAATCGTTTTAAAATCAAACAAAACTTCTTAGTTGGGTTTAGAAAAACATCGTAGTTGGGTTCACATTAATATAAAATATATATTAGAGATGAATTATGAGCTGTTTAACTTCCTAACACTAGCTCTAAGATTTTAATACATTATTAAAACTATTAATGACTAGATCTAAATATCATCCACACACACACATTCACACACACTCTTTCAGACCAACCTCCACTGGTGAGGGCTTTGTGGATGAACTCAGCAGCCGGATAGAAGTTGACGCTCATGTCAAAGGTCGGCGAGTCGTGAGCCTCGATGCCGTGGTAGGTGACGTTCATCCCGGCGTAGTACTCCGCTCCGCTGCGCCACTTACTCTGAGCGCAGTTCAGGATGTGAGTGATGCCCAGTTTGGCCAGCTCACGTCTGTCCGACGCGATGTCTCTGCAGAGAAGAGGAGCCCAAGTATCAATCTGTAGAACTGATATTCATGTCTCTACAAAAACAAAACTATTAAAGTGACGTAAACAAAGGCAGATGTGTAACACAGCAACATGCAGATGTTTGTCAGTTTCATAAAAGCAACTTTATATTCCAGCTTATTTCTTGGAATGTAAATAAATATATGGAAATGGAAGAAGAAGTACTTGAATTCTTTAAGAACAACAATAAAACAATATTAAAATACTCCATTACAAGTACATTTTCTGCATTTGACATCATATTTACATAAAAGTACTGTCAAGTTGTATCTGTACTTAAAGTATCAGCAGTAAAAGTACTCGTTCTGCAGTAAAATGTCTCCTGTGACAGAACACGTCAGCTGGTTTGTGTGTCGATCTTCAGGGTTCGAGTCTGTTTAATTATATATTACACTGTGATGTTTAAGATTTTATTGTTTACATTGATGCATGTGCATTGTTTGTTTTCACTCTCATCTGCTGCTTTAATTTATGCATTACATTACATTTAGTCATGCATTCGCTGTCAACACATGCAGCACTTTATAATAAGGATGCACACTCTTATTATTAAGAACTTAAGTACTGTACTGAAGCACAGTTTTGAGGAACTTGTACTGTATTTGAGTATTTCTCTTTTATGCCACTTTATACTTTTTGACACCTTTAGTTAGTTACTTTTTACAGTTTTATATTAACACTATACATAAAACTATAATATTTAACAACAATAAACTATTAAATTATGATGTATTAGAGATTAAAACATTATTTATCATAAGAAATGTACTTTTCCAGCTGCAAAATTACATTTCTGAACACATTAATGCGTATACAACACAATAACATATAACATTATTCTTAAAAAGGTCATTTTGCATGATGAGATTTTACTTTTCATACTGTATATGTTGAAGCAAAAGTACATTTTTGAGTGCAGTGAGTTGTACTTGCAGCAGAGTACTTCTACTCTGTTTTACTGATACTTTCACTTCAGTAACAGGTCTGAATACTTGTAGGTGTAACTCACTGGTCTCCGATGTAGAGCCTCGGCCACACTTCGTCCCCGTGGTTGCAGGCTGTCTTGCCGGTGCACAGGAGCCGCTCCAGCTCGGACACAGTCGGCGTCGGGGACACACGCTCCGGGTCTTTGCGGTTCGGGGACCTGGAGCTGCTCCGGGACCGGGAGAACCGGGACATGAAGGCCATTTAATCTGAAACAGAGAAAAGAAAAGGAGCCATTCATCTCATTAAATATTAAAGAAATGAAGAATAAAAACACAGAGAAGCCAGGAATGAAATAGAATAAAGGAGAATATTATTATTATATTATATATTAATATATATAATATAATTCATTATTATTAGAATATTATTACATTATGTAACAAATACTAACCTGTGGCTTTATTGTGGTGAACACTCAGCTGCATGACACTCCTCTATAATATGAAATATAATAATAATAATAATAATAATAATAATAATAATAATGCATCCTCCAGGTTTCTTTATTTACCTGTGTGTTGTGTTGCTCCGTGTCTCAGTGCTGCTGCAGGCCGAGCTGCTCTGCGGCCATGTTGACTCATTTATCTGCTGTGGGAGGATGGATGTGATGAAGAGACGGCTGAGCATCCTCCTCCTCCTCCTCCTCCTCCTCCTCCTCCTCCTCCAGCAGACATCTTCTCAGCACCTTCCTCTCAACAAGTCCTCGTCGAGAGTGTGCATATATATATATATATATATATATATATATATATATATATATATATATATATATATATATATATATATATATATATATATGTATATATATGTATGTAAAATATATATGTATGTAAATCTTATTTTATTTTATTTAATCTTATTTTATTTTATTTTATTTTATTTTATTTTATTTTATTTTATTTTATTTTATTTTATTTTATTTCATTTTATTTTATTTAATCTTATTTTATTGTATTGTATTTTATTTTATCTTATCTTATCTTATTTTATTTTATTGTATTTTATTTATTCTTATTTTATTTTATTGTATTTTATTTTATCTTATCTTATTTTATTTTATTGTATTTTATTTATTCTTATTTTATTGTATTGTATTGTATATACATATATATATATATATATATATATATATATATATATATATATATATATATATATATATATATATATATATGTATATGTATGTAAATCTTATTTTATTTTATTTAATCTTATTTTATTTTATCTTATTTTATTGTATTGTATTTTATTTTATCTTATCTTATTTTATTTTATTGTATTTTATTTATTCTTATTTTATTTTATTGTATTTTATTTTATCTTATCTTATTTTATTTTATTGTATTTTATTTATTCTTATTTTATTGTATTGTATTGTATATACATATATATATATATATATATATATATATATATATATATATATATATATATATATATATATATATATATATATATATACTGGGATGTGTCGTCTCGTGTTGTTGTTTTTCAGTTCTGCAGAAATTATGGTGGTTATTTTTATATTTAATTGTTAATCAGGGTGCATGTGACGTTGTGGTTGGGGGTGTTTTGGTTCCATCTTCCGGTCAAATGAGGGATAACAGGAAGGAAAGATAAACAATCTCACTATGAGGTCCATTCAGCAGAGGTGGTGGAGGAAGTATTCAGTAACTGAAGTAAAAGTAGTAATACCACACTGAGAAAATACTCAAATACAAGTAAAAGTCCTGCATTCAAAACTACAAGTATGTTAAAGTATGTATGTAACCTGTTGCAAGTACAAATCCTGCATTGAAAATGTTCCACTATAATCAGTATAATGTTGTTATTCAAACTGTGACTGTTCTACTATTATATATTATATTTTCTATTTTAAGATTATTATTAATCATGCATTAATGTAAAAGCAGGATTTTACTGTTGTTGGTTAAGCTGGAACTCACTTTGAATTATTAAGTAATGATTGTTTTCATCATGCTTTCATCTGCTGATTATCTTCTCCATTAATCGATTGATTGTTTTTTTTATATATATAGTGAAAATAGTGAGAATTGGCTTCACTATTACACAGAGCCCAAAGTGACACCTCCACAATCTTCACATTTCTCATCAATCACAAAAAATGATCAAAATAGTTGCCTTAATAAATGGATAGAACCATTTATTAAGGCAACTATTTTGATCATTTTTCATAAGCTGTTTTAATGTTTTGTGTCTTTCTAAAGTAAGTAATGCTGTTGAATACATATAGTGTGGTAGAAAGTACAATATTTCCCCCTGAAATGGATTTAGAATGTATAAAGTGGCATGAAAAAAAGACTCAAATAAAGTACAAGTACCTCAATAAATAAAATAAAATAAAATAAAATAAAATAAAATTAAAAAAAAAAAAAAAAAATAAAATAAAGAAAATAAGAAAAATAAAATAAAATTAAGATACATTCTATTTTATTTAATCTTATTTAATATAATTTTATTGTATTTAATTTATTTTATTTATCTTATTTTTTTTTATTTTTTTTTTTTTATTTAATCTTATTTTATTGTATTGTATTTTATTTTATCTTATCTTATCTTATTTTATTTATTTTATTTTATTTTATCTTATTTATTTTATTTAATCTTATTTAATTTTTTTTATTTTATTTATCTTATTTTATTTAATCTTATTTTATTTTATTTTATTTTATTTTATTTTATTTTATTTTATTTTATTTTATTTTATTTTATTTTATTTTATTTTATTTTATTTTATTTTATTTTATCTTATTTTATTTAATCTTATTTAATTTAATTTAATTTAATTTAATTTTTATTTTAATTTTATTTTATTTTATTTTATTTAATCTTATTTTATTGTATTGTATTGTATTTTATTTTCAGACGCTCATAAGGGAGGAGCTGGGAACGCGGAGCTTTAGAGGAGGGTCGTGAACGCAACGTGACGTCAGAGTCCTGCGACGCACATGTGAGCGCAGTGAGGCGCAGAGATGGCTGCCGACAGACTCCAGTTCCATGAAATGGGTTTAGACGACCGTCTCCTGAAGGTAACGAACCTCTGACGCCTTCAGTTACTGTTCAGGACGATGTGATGAGACTTTTGATGACTTTGTTAAAGAATAAAAACCGAAGAGAAGCGACGGAAACACACGAAGAGTTCCTCACGTGTATCTTCAATTAACACAGACGTGACGAGAATAACACCGAAAAACAACAAAACAACAACATAACCTTGTGTTTAAATCCATACTGGAGGTTATGTCTTTGTCAGGGTTACATTTAAACCCAAGAGAGTGTAAAAAGTACAATATATACCACAATATATACCTCTGAGATGTAGTACAGTTAAAAGTACAATATATACCTCTGAGATGTAGTAAAAAGTACAATATTTACCTCTGAGATGTAGTAAAAAGTACAATATTTACCTCTGAGATGTAGTAAAAAGTACAATATTTACCTCTGAGATGTAGTAAAAAGTACAATATTTACCTCTGAGATAGTAAAAAGTACAATATATACCTCTGAGATGTAGTAAAAAGTACAATATTTACCTCTGAGATGTAGTAAAAAGTACAATATATACCTCTGAGATGTAGTAAAAAGTACAATATCTACCTCTGAGATGTAGTAAAAAGTACAATATATACCTCTGAGATGTAGTAAAAAGTACAATATTTACCTCTGAGGTGTAGTACAGTAAAAAGTACAATATTTACCTCTGAGATGTAGTAAAAAGTACAATATTTACCTCTGAGATAGTAAAAAGTACAATATATACCTCTGAGATGTAGTAAAAAGTACAATATTTACCTCTGAGATGTAGTAAAAAGTACAATATTTACCTCTGAGATGTAGTAAAAAGTACAATATTTACCTCTGAGATGTAGTAAAAAAAAAGTACCTCTGAGATAGTAAAAAGTACAATATATACCTCTGAGATGTAGTAAAAAGTACAATATTTACCTCTGAGATGTAGTAAAAAGTACAATATTTACCTCTGAGATGTAGTAAAAAGTACAATATTTACCTCTGAGATGTAGTACAATAAAAAGTACAATATATACCTCTGAGATAGTAAAAAGTACAATATATACCTCTGACATGTAGTACAATAAGAAGTACAATATATACCTCTGACATGTAGTACAATAAGAAGTACAATATATACCTCTGAGATGTAGTAAAAAGTACAATATTTACCTATGAGATGTAGTACAATAATGAGATGTAGTGGAGTAGAAGCATAAAATGGAAATACTTAAGTACAATTATGTAAACATTTCCTTCCAGTATTTGAGTAAATGTACTCTGAAATATTCCACTTCTCCAAAGTTTAATGCTATGAAACTGATGTTACTATAAATAGCAACTTAAAGTGTTTCACCAAATTCTGTTACCTGATTTGGTACTTTTAAAAAACTTTTTAATAGTACTTTATCACATAATTTAGTGTTACTAAAATAATGTTTACTCCATAGTATTTATATACGATCACAAATGTCGATAACTGCACCGTTAATTAAATTTATTTACTGTACACCTTTAAAATAATTTTCTAAAAACGCATACATTTGCATTAACTACATTTACATATTTTTTTATGTCAAAGCTGATGAAGTCTCTGTATTAAAAACAAATATATATATATTTATATTTTAAAAAAATGATATAATCCCTTCTTGTCGTGGTTCAGGCGGTTGCAGATCTGGGTTGGTCCCAGCCGACCCTGATCCAGGAGAAGGCGATCCCTCTGGCCCTGGAGGGGAAAGACCTGCTGGCTCGAGCTCGGACCGGATCAGGGAAGACCGCCGCCTACGCTGTCCCCGTCATCCAGCGCATCCTCGCCTCCAAACAGGTGAGAGAATAAAATACTTATACCATCCAGATGTTCTTCATCCTCCTCATCCTCCCCACCGCTCACTGTTTGTTTGTTTGTTTGTTTGTTTGTTTGTTTGTTTGTCTTCAGAGCGTTCGTGAGCAGGATGTGAGAGCTCTGATCCTGGTCCCGACCAAAGAACTGGGTCAGCAGGTCCAGAACATGATCAGACAGTTAACGGCGTTCTGCTCCAGAGACGTCCGAGTGGCCGACATCACCGGGAAGGCCGACCTGTCTGCACAGAGGTCAGTACACACATATAGTAATATAAATATAATATATATTTATATTACTAAGTAAAACAAGTATTTGTATTTATAAACAGTCAATACATATAAATATATATGTATATTTCACCACCAAAAACCTGTATTTGTGTGTATAATTAGTATAAAAAAAATACATTTGTGTATACATATATGTATTTGTGTATGTATGTATATATTTCACGAACTAAATCATATTTGTGTGTGTGTATACATACATACACACATACATACATACATCAAAAAACATGTATATGTGTGAATATATGTACATTTTACTAAATTATACATCTATTTGTGTGTATATTCAGTCCATATGTATTTATTTCATTCACTTAAAACATGTTTTTGTACATGTGTGTGTGTGTGTGTATGTATATATATATATATATGTATGTATGTATGTATGTATGTATGTATGTATATATATATATATATGTATGTATATATATATGTATGTATATATATATGTATGTATATATATATGTATATATATATATGTGTATGTATGTGTGTGTGTGTGTGTGTGTGTGTGTATATATGTATGTATGTATGTATGTATATATATATATATATATATATATATATATATAGTTCACTGAAACATGTATTTCTGTGTGTATATACAGTCCATATGTACATTTAACTAAATAAAGCAAGTATCAGTGTGTATATATTGACGTATTTGTGTTTTATCAGGCCCATCCTGATGGAGAAGCCTGACGTGGTCGTGGGGACGCCGTCCCGTGTGCTGGCCCACCTCACCGCTCAGAACCTGGTCCTGAATTCGTCTCTGGAGACCCTGGTGGTGGACGAGGCCGACCTGCTCTTCTCTTTTGGCTTCGAGGCCGACCTGAAGAGTCTGTTGTGGTGAGAACCATAATGTTGTTAAATATGATTTAATGCAGCTGCAGCAGAACAGAAGTCGCCGCCTGTATTTCACCAGTAAAATGAATCCGTTCTGTGTTTGTCGTGTTTAACAGTCATCTACCGAAGATCTACCAGTCGTTCCTGATGTCGGCTACGTTCACCGAGGACGTCCAGGCCTTAAAGGAGCTGCTGCTGCACAACCCGGTAAGGTCCCGTTCACATCCACGGTGTCTCTGTGGAGCAGCTGTTTGTCCTCTCACCTGGTTCTGTGTCCTCTCACCTGGTTCTGTGTCCTCCTCTCACCTGGTTCTGTGTCCTCTCACCTGGTTCTGTGTCCTCCTCTCACCTGGTTCTGTGTCCTCTCACCTGGTTCTGTGTCCTCCTCTCACCTGGTTCTGTGTCCTCTCACCTGGTTCTGTGTCCTCTCAGGTGATCCTGAAGCTCCAGGGCTCTCAGCTGCCCGACAGCAGCCAGCTGCAGCAGTACAGCATCAAGTGTGAGGAGGAGGACAAGTTCCTGCTGGTCTACACGCTGCTGAAGCTGCGTCTGGTTCAGGGGAAGACGCTGGTGTTTGTGGGCGCCGTGGACCGGAGCTACAGACTCAAACTGTTCCTGGAGCAGTTTGGGATCCCCGCCTGCGTGCTCAACTCTGAGCTGCCCGTCCAGTCCAGGTGAGAGAGGAGGGGGAGTAGGTTTTACTTTAAAGTGACTTTTATCTGGTCCTGAACCAGTCTCAGTTTAGTCCTGATCCTCTATAGACCTCCATCAGTAAACAGACCATCAGAGAGAAGATCTCTGTTTCTATAAAGTTATTCTTAAAGCTCGTCATCGGAGCCACCGGGTCGGATTCTGATGAAACCAGATGAACTCATGCAGAAACTCCTTGTATGTAAGATAAGATAAGATAAGATAAGATAATCCTTTATTAGTCCTGCAGTTGGTAAATTTGTAGGATTACAGCAGCAGAGAAGAGACATAAGTAAAAAACAAGATCAAACAAGTATTTGTAAATAAGTATTTACACAGTAAAGAATATTAAATAAGTTTTAAAAAAGTAAGAAAAAATCCACAATAACTAAAATAAAATATTATATATACAGACAGAATAATTATTGTATTATATTTTCACAGTATTGGTACTTTTGCTTCACTAAAATATCTGAATACTTCTTCCTCTAACGTGCTATAGTGAAATATATTTTTTAAAACTCTGGAAAGTTTCCATTTATTTTAATGACATTCAGTAATACAGGAAACTTGTTGTTTAAGTATTTAAAGATCGTTTTCTGGCTCCGTCGTGCTTTAGTTCATGTCAGAAGAGTTTTTCAGAACGTATCAAACGACTACAACAATGTGCAGCACGACATTTATGACACAACAAGAAAAAAGACTCATAAAGATCCAAAGTTAAGGATAATGGGCTTATTGGTTGCGTAACTTTGTTTAAGTCTTGATCCAAGTGAACGTGTCCAGCACCAACACGCCGCCCTGAAGGTTTCCAAATCAAGAAAGACAGTTTCTTTGACCTTAAATGGACTCTCTCTGCAGGGAGAGAGTCCATGAGTGGCTTCTAAATGTCAGGAAATGACCTTTTAATCACAGAGGTCATCCTCTTATAGAGTAAAATATTAAATACATATCCGTGATCCATTCAAACAAAATGCTTTCTTCTTGCCGAAAGCAACGAATTATCCATCAATTTAAATTCCTAGGAGGTTACACGTCTTTTAAAGGATAGGCCGAGCAAAGAAAAAAGTCCAGGGTCTTCTTTTGTTTTAGCTTTAATTAGAAAAATACAGTTCAGCTTTTTTTGAATCGGTTATTTCATTTCAATACGTCCCTTTTTAGAAAAGCCTTTGTATAAAATTCCTGCTCCCGGTCTGCTTTGAACTTGTGTTTATTGTGTATTTACTGTCTTTTGTACCTTTTTTTTCTTTACACGCTTTCATGCTTTATGTTTTGTTTTAATTTATTTGTTTTCTTTCTTGTCTGCAATTAAATACATTTTACTTGACTTACTTTTTAGCGTTATGTGTGTGTATGTATGTTATATTCAGCACAGATAAAGTATGATATGTACATCATGGTAACAAACTCTTTACAGCAGATTATTGATCCCCTGTTCTTTCTGTTCTCAGGTGTCACATCATCACTCAGTTCAACCAGGGTTTCTATGACTACATCATCGCCACAGATGAAGAGAGTCTGGCTGATCCCACAGCTGCTGCTCAGGCAGCGGCCGGCAAAGGGAAGAAGAAGAAGAAGAACTCTGAGAGAGGAGGAGGAAAGTGAGTCAAAGGAGAATATTCAAGTTTTTATTCGGTTCAATTAAAAAAGAAAAAGAAAAAAAATCATCTGGAAGTTGATCAGATTGGTCTTTCAGAAGTTTGACACCCGAGAGGTGAATCTGATGAAGAACATCTCTGTGTTTTTGATGTTTAGAATCGGTTTGTATGAGGTTCTTCTACACAGTCAGAGTATTACTACAGTAAATCGAGCAATCAATGTACTTCTGTGGACGTATTTTAGACACCTAAAAGAATCAATATCAGTTTAAGTGAACGCTATATTTAGAATATTTTCACCTCTTTAATTCGCTGTCAGACAGACCTTTATGAGGAGGAACTAAAGCTGTTTTATCCACCAGACTCCATTGAGAAAAACAGTCATTTTACCTCACAGAACACGGGAGTTTCTGATTTATCGCTGACTTGATTGGTTAGTTTGTTTGTGTTTTTGTGTGTCTTTGGTGAATCTGAACTAACCCTTTAAAACACCGAAGTCACACAACAACACAAACAAACTAACAGATGGAGGCAGCAGTAGACCAGCAACTCCCGTGTTCTGAGAGGTAAAAGTCTGGTAGCTTAAAAGAGAGCACAGATAACGGCTAATGCAAACCCTCCTCAGAGCATCCAAAATCAGGACATAAATACATTCAGACTGCAGCTGCAAATTCAATGAAACCTGCAGAGAACATTTGATTTGCACCATTTTTGGGGATAAAGCAGATTTTCTTCCATTACCTGCACAAACGCAACCCTAAGGTATTGATACGCGTCCTGTCTGGAGTCTGTAGATGTTTGCTGACGTGTTACTGATGTTTTTTAAAGGAAGGACAAAGAGTACGGAGTCGCCAGAGGTGTCGACTTCCAAAACATTGCCAATGTCATCAACTTTGATTTCCCCACAACTGTTGAGTCGTACATCCACCGAGTCGGAAGGTGAGAAGAGTTTCAGTTCAGGCTCATTTTCACAGCTTCATCTCTTAATGAATGTCCGTCTAATTGTTTTGTTCTTTTGTAGAACGGCGAGAGCAGACAACCCCGGCACCGCTCTGTCCTTCACCTCTCACACTGAGCTGGAGCTGCTGTTAGAGGTGGAGGAGGCGCTCACAGGAGGTAAAATAAACTAAAATACAACGATGGTGAATCCACAACTGAAACTCTGAGATGTTAACATAGAGAGCTGAACTTTGAGCTGTGTTTTGTGTGAAGTAAATCTTTACCTCCACACAAAATCAGCTGGTTAGTGTTTCTAATTCTGCAAAATGTTGCTTTCCATCCTGTCTCATGTTCACTCCTCTAACGATGCACGTAACAAAATGACGAATATAAAGAGCTAAATTGTCTAATTTATCCATCAATATTTAATATGATTTATAGACAAATTTCATCAGTTTTAGTGCACAAATGAGCATTTTTATTAATCTTTTATGTTATTTATTAAGGCCACTAGAAAGCACTTCAGTCATAGTTTAAATAGATAATATTTTAACAATGAAGTGAAGGTTTAAATGTTTAATCCTGACCTCTATGATAGCTGCTAATGAGCAAGGCACCAGTGTCATTAGAGCAGTAAACAGTATTTAATCCTCATCGTATAAAGGAAATACTCATGTTGATGTATAACATTACATGTTTGTTATTTTTAGATAACGCTGACTCTGGTCTGAAACCTTACGAGTTCAAGATGGAGGAGATCGAAGGCTTCAGGTACAGATGTAGGGTGAGTATCCTCATCATCGCATCTGAGACGGGACTAAAGGATTTATACGTTTGTAGAAAACATAAACGAGGCTTTAAAGTGGCTTCAGTTTATTAAACATTTGGTGGATTGTCCGTTTTGTGTGCAGGACGCCATGCGTTCAGTGACGAAGCAGGCGGTGAGAGAGGCCAGACTGAAGGAGATCAAACAGGAGCTGCTCAACTCCGAGAAACTCAAGGTGAGTCGCTCCGTCACACACAGACATAGAGGAGGAAGCGTGTTTGTGGACGTTTTGTGATTGGTCGTCTTCTCTGCCGTCTCTCAGACGTATTTCGAGGACAACCCCAGAGACCTGCAGCTGCTCCGACACGACAAAGACCTCCATCCAGCCGTCATCAAGCCTCACCTGAGGAACGTCCCCGAGTACCTCAGTAAGACACACCAGCACCGAAACACACCGACAGTACCACAAGTAGAAGTACTCATCATGCAGATTCATATATATTATATTTTATTCATATTTAGTATTAATAATCTGAATCTGCAAAGTAACTAAATAAATGTAGTGCTGTAAAATAAACAATATTTGCCTCCAAGTTCTAGTGGAGTAGAAGTATAAAGTACCATAAAATGCTCCTCAAATGTGTACTAAAGTACTTGATTAAATGTACTTGGTTGTCCATAATTCATAACTCATCATCTTCTCTGATTTCCTTCAGTTCCTGAGACGCTGAAGGGCGCCGTGAATCCGCTGTCGAGCCGGAGGAAGAAGAAGAAGCTCAAACCAAAACCAGACGGAGTCGTCAAGACCAGTTTCAAGGTGAGAAGAAGAAAACGTTACTACAATACAAAACCCCGTCTGCTGTCTGCAGAATAAAGCTCGGGTTTAGTTGTTCTGAGTAATTGAATACAATTATAATAAATAAGATTAAAAAAATATATATATTAATAAAACAATAATCCTGGTTTAATGCACGACATAACACATCCTCTTATCATTAAAATATATATTTTACAATTTAATACCAGTGGCTGAGAATAGTTTTAAATGTGTTTTTATTTGGAAAGTGCCCGCCCCTTTACCAAAGCGTTTCCACTGAGGCCTCTCAGAGGATTCTGTGTAACAAACCTGTAAAAGAACCTTTAAAAGAGATTTTGTTACAAACCAAACCTCTGGTGAAAATGAACCGAATTAACGAAACAGCTAACTGCTGTCTCATCAGAGAAGACGCTGAGATATTCAGAGGTTTTCATCGTACCTGGACTAGAACATACTTTCAGCATCTTTCTGAGAAGATTATCAAACATGAAAGCAGCAGGACAACGTGTTAAACTGGGCTAAAGCCAGATTATCACAGGTGTTTAACTGTGTGGGAAATAAGAAATGGCACAATTATTGTCATGTTTCTGGTTGTGCATCCATGCAAAGAATTTGTTCTTTTACACCTTAAAACGCTACTAAAATAAATATGATAATAATCTGAATATATCTGGGCTCATTACAGGCTCTGGGATCTGTTTTCTGACTTCTTAAAGGCCAAATTATTAATAAAATAATTGAGGAATTCCATAATAGTTGCAGCCCGATATGTAACGCATCTTTCTAGTCTACTTCATGTTTGTGTTGATGTTTATTACAGAGAATAACATCTGAGAGAGTCGTAACTGATTTCCTTTAATCTCTTGTAGAAGAACATCCAGGGGAAGAACCCTCTGAAGAGTTTCCGATACAGCGGAACGAGGAACCGGAAAGGAAAAGCCGGCCAGTCATAACTGCATCTGCAGAACTCATGAATGTGGATCAGTCCTGGATCTTTATACTGAGAGGACGGTTCTGTCTCCACAGGACAAAATATAAACTGAACGGACTCTGGATGAAAAGGTCTGTTAAAGATGTATGGACAACGGACGGAATGGACTTTATGTGAACTTTGGAACAAGAGGAAAATGCAAGAAACGTCAGTGTGAAGTTACAACATGTTAAAACGTATGTGGAGGAATACAGTATCTGTATTATGTTATTTCTAATGCATCTGTTGTGGAAACCTTGAAAATGTTTGTTAAAATAAAACTACTTCTTCCCAAACGTTGAGTATTTTTGATTTGATACGTTGATGTTTAGCAGGTTTAATCTTTAGCATTTGCTAATGTTGCTAATTAGCAGTAAACAAAGCTGAGGCTGATGGGAATGTTATAAGTTTTGCAGGATTTTGATCCTAAACTAAAACAGGATGCCATTAGCAGCCATTTTGAGAAATTTGCAACCAACTCTTGTCAGTGGCAACCACTTTAACGTGAAAAATGAGGGCAGCAACGTCCTGAAAGAAAGCATCCCCTGCTTTATGGTCTGTTTGACTCTAAATGGAGCATCATTTACTAAATGAACATCATGCTGTATTGAAGAAGACTTGAAACTAGAGATTGAGACCATAAACTCATGTTTACAATGTTTACTGAGGGAATAAATCAAGAGAGAAGTAGAGTCATTTTCTCATAGACTTCTATACAACCAGAGGAGTCGCCCCCTGGTGGACAGGAGAGAGAATGCAGCTTTAAGACGCACCCGTGGTGCTAAAGTAGCCTAAAGGTTTTTTAATTGCTACCTTTTCTCTGTCCTCTCAGCTTCATCTTGAATCAATAATATTCTCGTATATGGCCATTAAAACACAGACTAAGTTCATTTAGAAAAACACTTCATTTACTCAAATGCATTCAGCAGAACATTAAATCAGTTTAACTGAGGCCAGCAATCGCACCGTAAAGCCATTAAAGAATCATAAAGATATACATACATTGTATTGGAGAAATACAAAATGATATGTTTTTGTTGTATTATGCTGTATATTGTTTTTTTTGAGCAAATTCACATCTGTATAGTCTCTGCTCAGCAGAAACTTTGTGTTCCAGATCAATTCTCTGTCAAGAACTTTCTTAAAAACATATTTCTCTTATGGACGTTCCCTTAAATTCACATTCATCTCCGTTCGCAGAGACTACGTTTACATGCACACTCATATTCCTCTATTATTCCAAATATGACAATGTTCAGAATTAGATTTTGTTCAATTTTGTTCGGCGACCTTTAAGAGAAGGTGTTTGAAGGAAAGAAAGAGGGAGGCTGAGTTCACACGGTCCAACAAGTCCTCCACCTCTGGAACACTTTGATAAAAAAATATATTTAGACTTTTTTTTTGTCTTTTTCAGAAAAGGGCAAAAAACTGAATATTTGGTGCATGTAAACATAGTCAATGTTTACCCAACAAGTTGAAACTCTGTGAACTAAATAATGAACTTTGTGTTCTGTTTTCTTTTAAAGCTGTGATGTTGGTTAGTAAAGGTCTTAGAGAGAACGTAGTAATCAATCAATAGTGTATTCAAAGGCATAGTCCTGCGTGGGCACCGAGTCAAAGATGACGCTATCGAACGGGTTCTCCGTCATCCAACTGTCCACCGGGAACCAGGAGTCGTACCAGGAAGTGGTTCTCTCGGTCTTGGGTATTGTCGTGGGAGCTGTAGTAGTTGTTGTTGTGGTTGTAGTTGTTGTAGTTGTAGTAGTTGAAGTGGTGCTGAGACCTCCTCTTAATCTCTGCTGACGTAGTCGCCGTAAACGCATGATCCGGAGCCTCCGGAGTCGCTCTGCTTTCTGGGCGACCAAGTGGCTGTCGACGGTGGTGGCCGCCGGGATGCTCGCCGGCGTCGTTTTCACCACGTTGACTTTGGGAACCAGCCGGATGGGCCTCCCGCCGTTGAGCGCCATGATCTGCTTGATGCGGTCCCAGTTGGACTTGGCTAAGGTGAAGCTGCAGGAGGTGGCCCCGGAGTCGTAGCCCACCATGCACAGTCTGGTCTGAGGGGTGTAGCCGTCGGCCTTGGCGCTCACCCTGAACTCTCCGGGGTTCAGCAGCCGCCAGTAATCCCCACCTACAGCTGAGATATATGACATCCTTCAATCCACTTTTAATGCTGTGACTGACTGAGAGGCACCACAGCGCTACTAGTGGCCAAATATATATTGCATCGGTAGTGGATCAGCACTACCATTGAAAATGAATGGAAACGGTTTAGGGCGTTTTAGCTAAAGAATCCCCGGGTGCCGAGACAGTCGGCAGCTGAAATTCTTAACCAAAAAGATGTATTTTTCTCATCTGAAATGCAAATAATCTTTGTTGGTGTAGCAAACTTACCGGTTTTGACGTCATGCCGTATTCCCTCCACAGATATGGTGGCATTAGGCACCGGGGTTCCATCCACGTCTCTCACTACACCTTTAATACCTCGATTTACCTGAACAGGAAACATTATTTCAGTTCCAACCCAAGTATAGTTGGACACAACAGCTATAGGCAGGACTTTAAAGCCACTATGTATATGATTATAGCGTTATTCTAATGGAATATGTTTTGGTTTGTAGAACAATTGATGACTGGTTGAGTCTGTGGATTGTTTCATGTGCCAGTGAGATATCTGAGTTTAAAGAGTCATCGGATGCAAAAACACTGCACAGAAGTTTATAAAACTACTAGGGATGCCCCGAAACACAGTTCTCAATTAGTAAAGACACAGTAATCAATAAGGTCCGGAGTTAATGTTTCTGCTATCGGTCCTTTAGACGTTATTGAGTTAGATCTCACTTTAAACCATCAAAAACTCTGAACGTTATCCTTCTTACTTTGTTATAGTAATTTATAGGTTTTTTTTGGATTGATTTCAGATTTTCTCATTAAAAGGAAATAAAAGATTGTATTTTTATTGATTTAAACAAATCTTGTCATTAGTAGTTTTAATTATTTTTTCTAGGCTGCTTAGAGGTATTGAAAAAAGGTCATTATTCTACTCTAATATCAATTTTATATTAATGTAAAAACATCTCCTACAAACACTTTTATTGATTAGCTGTTTACAATGTAACATTATCAGAGATCATAGACTAGAAAGCATAAATGATGTCCTGATCTCATATTTTACTGATTACACCAATATTTACAATGTTTACTGAGGGAATAAATCAAGAGAGAAGTAGAGTCATTTTCTCATAGACTTCTATACAACCAGAGGAGTCGCCCCCTGGTGGACAGGAGAGATAATGCAGGTTTAGGACTCTTCAGCATCGGCTTCACTTTTCAGAACTGGAGATTGGCTCTTAGCCGACAGCGCCACTCTCCATATGAAGAACAAAACAGCAAAAACCTTTTTTTCTATCTCTACATTTTTTGGGTTCTCGGTTCTCACCTGCTCGATGAAGGACAGCAGAGACTCGCGGTTGTTCTCCCACTCAAGAGGAAGCTCACTCTCATGGGGGAACTTGTCACAGCCCAAGAAGATGGACAGCTCGAAGCAGTTGGTGTGCAGGTAGCTGAAGTCGTTCATACCTGTGGGAGGGGAAGACGGACTGGATCAGTTCACTTACACCTGGTGGTGTACCTGATTCACTGTCTTCTATCCTTTTTATGACCTCTTTGCTCCCTCTGTGCCAACACTTACTGCCCACCACCGGATCCCAGCTGGCCCTGTTGACGATGCCCTGACCCCCGGTGATGTCGTCTCCGTTGCAGGAGCCCCGGTAGGTCTCGGTCATGGTGAGGTGGCTGTGTGCGTACGACATGGCCAACCACCGAAACATGGAGTCGTCCGGCGTTTCCCTCAGAGATCCTTCGTTCTGCCGCTGAATGCGAGCCCACGTCTCCTCGTTCATCTCGCCGTTGCCTCTCCAACGTCGGCTATCGATTGACTTTAACAGCATCAAAGGGATTAAAGGGTTATTATCTGGCTGATGAGATCATATATATGTTTCATTTGGTTCTAGACTTACAGAAATCGATGGACGCTGCATGTCAAAAGGGTACGCCACCAGTTTTTCTCCTCCTTGTAGATTTGCTCCAAGTACAAATGGGGTGCGTTCCATCCAGGAAATTATAGATTTGGTCTCCGTAGCGAGCTGTGAAAGCAAGAAGCAGATAAATGTTTCTAGTAGTTAAGGATCATAATTGGTAAAAGGGCGATTTGGTGGCATTAACTGGGGTGATTTTTGCTCCTGTCACATTTTTCTCGCTGTGTTCTTGATTTTCACTGAAATATAAAAGTCCTGCTCCTCTATGGAAACAGAACAATCATGACTAGAAGTAGAGAGAACTCAAACATGTCTTTAGTGCAGAATAACACAGTTATAATGACATAAATCATGAAAAAGAAAAAAAACGCAAGTTGAGTTCTTTGATCATTTATTTTACAAAAATTGGAAAACACTGGAATCTATATATATATTTCCAAGTGTCTACATTTTACTAATGTGAAAAAAATGGAGGCTCTACATGTTATATATATTGAGCTATTTATATTTTTACAACCCCTCCTTACATCCTCTCCTCTCCTCTCTGCTCTGTGTTCAGCAGCCAACAGTTCACTTAAAATTTCACAGATTTTTTGTCACATGACTGGTGGTCTCAGATGAATCAATCATGTCTTCATAGTTGAACTGAGGAGCTCAGAATTGAATGTTTTTTACAGAATCTGGTTAAAACAAACGATCTATTTGTGGCAAGATTTTAAATGAGACATGTAGAATAAAATGTTTTTGAGGAAAATCACAATTTAAGCTTAGTTTCGGTTACTTTATCTGTGTTCAACACATATGATGTGTTCAAGGTCCGTGAGAAAGATGACAATCTGATGAGTATGTTTTGGCGTTTGTTTAAAGATAACGTGGGTTTTTGTGGGTTCAGCTGGGTTTTAAAAACAAACTCACAGAGCCGTTAAGGAAGTTCTCTGGGAGGGGGATGTGATGATTGGGTACGAAGCGAGGGACCCAGCCTCTGTCCTCGGCTCCCCACAGGATGCTGTTGAGGTCTGGAAAGTTCTGGAAGATGTCGTATCCTTCTTCGGTCCAGTGGCCCAGAGCCCAGTTCCCCATCTCCGAGCCCTGGAGGACAAGAAGGAGGAAGACCACGTTAAAGGAGGTGCAGATATTTGAGTAAGACGTCTTGGATGATCTTCCAGATAAGAAAACAGGATGCCCATATTCTAAAAAACTTTCTCCTTGCAGCTGGTTTCTCAGACAGCCTGAACTTAGTTTCCTCTCACAGTAGTGAATCCTCAAGTGTTATGTAAGTATTCACAGATAAAATAACTATAAACATGTATGTGGATTATTTAAGAAGGACAATTAGTTTTGAGATGCTTTAGAAACAGGAGGTCCTAAAAATCTTCATTTCAGTAAATATTTTGAAGCCAAATTAAATAGTTTACAGGATATTGAACCTTTGTTTCTTTATAATACATTAAATACAATGCTTGTACAAAGGCAATAAAGTAGTTAATGAATATGAGATATTAGTTTACAGGTAATAACAATCCCTTTTTTGCATAGTGGTTAGTTTAGTCTGCAGGTAATTCTTTCTCCATCGTACCATCTCGTAGGCCAGCTCGTAAGCATCGGGGTTGAGCGAAGGCACCAGGTGTATCCTCACTCCGTCCACCAGGCGGCGCACTCTGGGGTTGTCGTCTTTGTACTCCTTGCACAGAAACTGCATCAGCAGGAGGAGGAGCTCCCGACCCAGGGCCTCGTTTCCGTGGAGACCGGCTGTGTACCGAAATTCAGGTTCACCTAGAAGCAGAGGGGAACAAATAATGACCATTACACATCAGGACAGGCCACGTCCACGTTCTCTAATCTTCTGTCTGTGTCGTACCCGTCTCGTGCTCTCCGGGGTTGTCGGAGATCTCCATGGCGTACATCTTCAGGCCCTGAGAGCTTTTACCGATGTTGTAGATCCTGGTGATGTTGGGACACTCTTCGTTTATCACCTTCATCATCTGGAAGAGAAACAAAAAAATCTGTGACATCGTTCTTTGTAGAATAATAATAACAGTTTATCTTTTATCAGTGAGAATCAGGCGTCAACTTCTATGAAGTGAAGTCAAACCTTCCTGTGTTAAAGCTGCATTCTCTCTCCTGTCCACCAGGGGGCGACTCCTCTGGTTGTATAGAAGTCTATGAGAAAATGACTCTACTTCTCTCTTGATTTATTCCCTCAGTAAACATTGTAAACATGAGTTTATGGTCTCAATCTCTAGTTTCAAGTCTTCTTCAATACAGCATGATGTTCATTTAGTAAATGATGCTCCATTTAGAGTCAAACAGACCATAAAGCAGGGGATGCTTTAGGGCGGGGCTACACACTGATTGACAGGTCTCTTCCGGAGCCATATAGGCCGTCTCTACGTCAAAATATGGTAACTTATGTTCACTGGTTGCAATAAAACCAAGATGGCGAAGTTTAGGCTTCAAAACATCCGTACACAAACCAATGAGTGACTATGTCCACTTCTTATTAACAGTCTGTGGTCAGAACTGGAAACAGACCTGTCTCATCTCCTTGTAGTTGTGGTGTCTGAAGTCCAGCTCGTCTGACGGGTTGACTTCGTTCTCACTGCGGTAGCTGCCTGAAAGAAGCAAAATGCTGAAAGAAGACTAGATTTGAATCGCCGTTAATACTGTGTATCGTTCTAGTGTAAAGCTGCTAGTTATGGGAAATAACAAAGATTGAAGAAGTACTTGAATCTTTTACTTAAAGGGAGAGGGTGTACGGTTTAGTGACATCTAGTGGTGAGGTTGCAGATTACAACCAACTGAAACTTCTCCGCTCACTCCTTCCTTTTTAAACGTGTAGAGAACTGGTAGTAACTCAACTCTCTTCCCTCCTCCTCTCAACCAGTAATCCGTAACCAGTAGACCAGTGGTTCTGTGTATATGTACTCACTGGGGAGTTGACAGGCCAGGACCTCGGCTCGGAGACACAAGCTGCCGTTCCAGCTCTGCGGCAGGATGCGGATGTAACGCGCCACCACGGGAACCGCGAACTGACCCATCACCGGAGTGTTCTTGTCCACGTTCCCGTAGAACAACTGCAGGAGAGGAGGGAAAGTAAAGCTGTTTATTTGTATACAAATATATATATATATTTCTCTCTCTCTCTCTCTCTCTCTCTCTCTCTCTCTCTCTCTCTATATATATATATATATATATATATATATATATATATATATCCAGAGAAAGGATAAACATAATACATAACTTGATCCTGAGTCCACAAAAGCAATGGAGTTGTAGTCACATGGTCAGTGGCCTTATGTGAGCCTTTAATTGTTTTATTAAATACCAGTTTGTTATCTGTATAAGTTATATGAGGAGGTGGTGAGTTTCAAGCTGTTATTGAACGTTAGATAACTGTGCATTTGAGGAGGTTTTGGTCTTGGGGTTGGAGGTGTCATGTGACCTGAGCTAGCATTCATGTGTTTTTGTACCTGGTTGTCTGATTAAATACTACAGTTTGGAAAAACATGAGAAAGCTATAGTGGAGGTACGTTTTAAACTGAGAACCATGACAGGTGAGAGTGCATTTATGGTATATTTCTTCTTATTGAGCACTTGAGTCCCAATCTGGTAGCTCAGGTTTGAACTATTCCATTCCATTATCTTTTTGCCAGTAACACTCATTGTCTTTTTGATTGATTCATGAACCCAGCTGATATTGATCAAAGACAGGTCGCCAGACTAGCGCAGGACTGACATCACTCACCCTCACATCCACTTCTATTGGCAATTTAGAGTCTTCAATTAAGTTGAATGGACAGTGTTGCAGGTGACAAAAGACCAAGGACTGTAATATCGGACAAATAATAGAGGATGTTAAATAAGTGAAGAACTTTCCAGCCTTTATTATGCCCCTTCCCATTTTAGTCACAATGCCGTGAAATGTAATCCATCTATTGTGATCTGTTATTCGTTATTGTTTGATTTCCACTCACCCATTCAGCGTAGCCGTCGTGAAGTGTAGTCCAGTCACGGCTGTCGTTACTGAAGGCCACAAAGTAGGACGACACGAAATCCTCACTGGGGAGAAAAATGTATTCATTATTCCATATTATTACTGACGTGTATGGAAGCTGAATTCTGCACTTTCTCTCAGCTCTACACTGCATTTTAGCATCTTTCATTTCATTGTTTTGGTTTTACAACCAACATTTTTACTGTTTTGGTTCAGTCTCATCATGCTGGCTGCTGAGTTTTTTTAGACAGAAAAATCTGATAATCCACAGTTCTCTACCTGCTCATCATCAAACAGCAGACAGATTCATTTAGAGACTAGCTGGTGGACATAATGGATCATTTAAGATAAGATAAGATAAAATAAGATAAAATAAGATAATCCTTTAGTAGTCCCGCAGCGGGGAAATTTACAGGATTACAGCAGCAGAAAGGATAGTGCAAACAAGAGACATAAGTAAAAACAAGATCAAAACAAATCACAATAACTAAAATATTATATACACAGACAGAATAATTATATATAATATATATTATAATAATTTAGCAGCTAAAAACACAGGCATTTCTTTCACTTTATAAAGTGATGACAGTTTGCATTTTTTTCATATAGCCTCTAGAATAATACCAATGTTTTAAAATGGTCCTCGTTCCCCTTTATATTTATATCCTTGTTGTGTTTTCAGCTCGTTTTGCTGCCCCCTAGTGGCCATAGAAAATGATAATTGAAAATGAATGCAGGTTGTTAGAATTCTGACATTTACTAAGACTAAAATATGAGAAAATATCTACTCCTATCTCATAATTTGCCGTAACATTTCAAATGAGCTTCCATGGTTTCCATAAAAGTGACATACAGACAGTAACATCGCTGCGTTTGTTTTCTGAAGTGGGGTTTAGACTCACATTTGCTCTGAGTTTCTTCCCTGGGTGATGACCCCGGTGAACTCCACCTCTCGGCGGGCGTCGACCTCGTACCAGTGGTTGCTCTCTTCTGACTCTGCACACCAGGCGCCGCCGTACAGGTCGTCCTCGTTATCAGAGCCCTGCACACCAACGCAGCTTAGTTGATGCTTCGAGAGCAGGTTCGTATATATTTAGAAGTTGTACTAGTTGAGTTTCGTGTCTACCTGCATGTTGAGTCGACCCCTCTGAGCCGTGAAGCCGTGGTGAGACTGAGAGGAGGCCAGCAGCTGGTCGTCCTCCACCCGGTGGGACTCCAGGCCCAGAGGAGGACACTCTGAGACGGGAATCAAACACAAACAGGATGTCTGAAGCTCCAGAAACACTCTGATTCAAAACACACTTCACTGGCTTCATTCCAGAGAGCAGCTGTTAGACGTTTCTTTTTAATGAGACGCAGTAAAAGTTGTTGTTAAATACAATGTAGTAGTTAAAAAGAGGATTAGTGGATTTACTAATGAACAGTTGTGGAAGAAGTATTCAGATCCTTTACTTTAAGAAGTATGTAGTTTTCACTGGACAGGAAAAGGTTAAAAAAACTGTCATCTGAAAAGTAACTCTGTCAGACAAATGTAGTAAAAAGTACAACATTTACCTCTCATAAGTAGTGAAGTAAAAAGTACAATATGTACCTCTGAGATGTAGTACAGTAAAAATGATTAATAATAATTGTACTTCTGTGAAGGGATGTAGATGTACAAAAGAAAACAGAGAGTGGAAAGTACCTCTAATTTGTATTTAAATACAATCTTTCAAAAGCCAAACCCTCACAAATCTGTCTTTCATTTCAGGATTTAAAAACATATTTTAGTACTTTTCTTACTTTTTGGTTCCACAGGAACTGAGATCTGCTTCAGCCGCTCCTCTTCCTCCTCCTCCCACTTCTTCCTCAGCCGCTCGGCTTCACAGTGTAACGAGAAAACAACGTGTCAGAACAATGGACCTCGCTCTCCAGCCAAACACCAAATAGTTCCACATGTTCCTCTAGTGCACCTTCATCTCCACTCGTACATTCCTCATGTGTTCAAAACAAATGTGGGTCCGTTTAGACTGGTTGACTTTATGTCTTCAAGGCTGTCTGTGCAGAAAACAGTCTGGATTTCAGAGTAGATTTCTGCAACTTTTCATTTGATTTTACAGGAAAATGTTGTTTAATACTTTAACAAACTGATCTTCTTGGTTCCTCCCTCTTGGCCTCTTGATATCCGCAGCTGGTTTATGAGCTTTATATAATAATCCACATTCTTCCTCCCACTTCTATCTCCTCTAGCTTTTTTTCTTATCACTGAAACTAAACCACTGAAGAATTATGGTTTTAGGAAAACTGGTGTTATTCTACATTTTTCTTATTGTCAACAAATCCCAAACCAACAATGTGTTAGTCTGTCTCTCAATAAACCCATTTGTTTCTAAATTAATGTTTAAAAACACAAATGTAAAGTTTTATGTGTAAAAAAAGTATCTGTAATCTCCTAAAATAGCTGCTCGCTGTAGTTTTAATCAAACAAACAAGAGGAAATGTTGCATTTGTTTGGGACTATTTTCTGCGGCGGATTAATCCACACGATTTCCAGACAAAATTTCAAATCAAAAACCTTTTTCTGCCTTTTCTTTTCGTGCTCTCTCCTCCTCCTCTTCCTGTTTCTTAGCGGCCACTGTGAAGAGAGATTCAGAACAACTCATCTCATTGCAATGATCAATAACACACTCTGTTATTGATAGGAAGAACTATTGATTATGAACGTACAGTCAGCGTAATCGTACTCTTCGTACCACGGGACGACATACGGGGAGCCGGTGGTTTCCTCTGAAACACATCAAATATATGATTACAGACTTTTCTTTATTCTATGATGACCCGAAAATGACATGACTTTACTGTAATGCAGCCTTTAAAACTAGGAAAAGACAACACTTATGTTATGTTACGAAATCTATTCTCAAATCACAATATCCATATAATATTGATATATTGTCCAGCCGTACAGAGACTAATATCTTCTGTATATGTGGGAGATAATCTTAGTTCTTGGCCAATATTGCTGCAAAATAATTAAAGTAAAATAAAATGTATAAACTAAAATAAAGTGCGTAAATAGCAACACTTTTTACCCAGTAAAATGTGCATCTAAAACACAATAAAAAAGAAAATTATATATTTACAAATGAGCAAACAAGCATACTCTGGTATATAGTTATTGGTAGCTGTTATTATTTTAGCAAACTTAGCAAGTTTGGTTAACTCTTTTATATCTTAAGTGTTTATCTATCAATAAATATATAAATCCTGTAACACCATTTAACTAGTTTATCCCATTTGTAAAAAAATAAGAAAAGTAGATATATAAAGATCCTGCAGTCAAACTTTAAGTACAAGATGTTGGAGCATAAACACATAAATATCTCTTTCTCTTCATGACCACCAGTCCTGAATTTAGAGAAATTAGTTTGTACATTTAAAATTAAAATGTAACCTGGATTGATCGAATCAAAAATAGGATAAGCAACATTAATTATATATATTTTTTTAATCTTACAAATCAATTTTGCTTGATATTAACCACTTTTATTCAGTATATAAGTTTATCTTTCTCTCTTTAGATGGACCTAAAAATATGTTATGTGCATTTTTGCAATTCTAACTTTTATTATCCATTATTTAAAACAATAAAAATAAGGGTTACCTGGTATATACATGATGACCTCAGTAGTTGTGTCTTGTTTATCAGGATATCTACGACGCGTCATGTCTGTGAAGAACAAAACACATACTGTATTATTAAAACATTATAAAAAATAATATACATTATATTATAACAGTGAAATCTCTGCCATCAAACTCACTAAAGAAACTTCAAATTGATCAGCACAGAAGTGCATCGTCAACATAGAGGGAATAAATCTGCATGAACACATTTCCTTCTTTGGGATTCCTCCTTTAAAGTCTTTGTTATTTACCCTGTAGTCTCTTTATTCGCTTGTTCAACACATCTTAATAATAAATACAAATATTCTGTTACAAGTTAAAGTCTTGCATTTAAAATCTTACTTAAGTAAAATTATAGAAGTATTTGCATAAAAACATACTTAAAGCACCAAAAGTAAAAGTATTCATTGTGCAGAATAATCTTTATTTTAATTACTGGATTATAACTATTGATGCATTATTCTGTTCATCACTTTAATGTTGCTGCTGGTAAAGGTGGTTTTGATTTTAGCTCATTTATTTACTTTATCTTAGAGGCCACTGTGAAGAGAGACTTTATTTATTTTGTGAATTTTACCCTAAGGATCAGTAACGTTTTAGCTTAATCGATAATAATATTTTTATATTATTATTAATAATATTCTTTACTGTGTTATTTCTTATTTACCTATTCATAAAACTTGTTTTAATCTTGTTTTTTACTAATGTCTCTTGTTTGTACTTTCCACTCTGCTGCTGTAATCCTGCAAATGACCTCGCTGTGGGACTAATAAAGGATTATTTTATCTATTTTAATTTACTTTATTTTATCCTAATCCATCATAATTTATCTGTTGATAATTTTTTTTTATCATTAATCTGATTTAAATAAAAGTAGCTGTTTTTATTTTAACAAATTTAGTAAATTCGGTTTACTCTTTGATATATTTAGTATTCAATTTTATATATAAATATATAATAATATTATCATATTATATAATGAATATGAATCTGCAATAAACTTCAGTTATTAAAATATTTTCCTCTGAAATGTGTAGTATAAAGTAGCAGAAAATGAAAACATTCAATTAAAGTAAAGTACCTCAAAGTACCTCTATGTTGTTTTAATGTGTCTTCGCTCTGCTTTTCTAACATTAATGACTATATATTTTTTAACAAGCTCTAAAAACCGCTTCAGTGACCCGTTAAAGTCTCACCCAGGTCCGGCTCGACAGGCTCTTCCACTCCGGGTCCGTTTGGGTTCACAGGTGGAATCACTGTGAGGATCAACTTAAAGAGTTAAAAACACATATAAATCAAGAATATTCTCTGATTTCCTTTTAAAATATTGATTATAATCTTACATTTGTCCCAGCCCAGTTCAATGAGCAGCCGCTCCTCCTCCTCGTCCAGAGGACTCTTGATGTCCGGCTGCGTTGTGGTCGTCGTCACCTTTGGTTTCTTGGTGGCTTTGGGCCCCTTCGGCTTCTTGGTGGGTTTTGGTGCTTTGGGTTTTTTGGTGGGCTTCGGGGCTTTTGGCTTCTTGGTGGGTTTAGGGGTTCTCTGCTTCTTCGCTTTGGCTTCTTTATCTGCTGCTTTCTTTGCTCTGGCTTCAAAACGATGAAAACATTCCGTTAGTTGAAGCCAGTAAACATGAAGACGCTGTTCTGCTTCTTTAAACATTTTATTAGACGGTTATGTGAAGATTAATTCTCGTCTTTTTGTCTTCACATTTTACAGAAAGTCTTACTGTAGCTATAAAACAAGTCACAGCTACAGACACATAAACGCAGCAGGAGCTGGTTCTTAGAGAGAAGTTGTCCGGGTCATTGGTTTGTTTTGGTCCGAGACCAAACGAGAAACAGTTGTTCCTTTGACAGTCAACACTGTACAGAGAACATGACGGAATAGTTATGTAAGAGTTTGATCTGACGGCAGGGCGAGAGGAAGGGTCATGGTCACATTCTGTCCTCGCTTTAAAATTAATGTAATTACATGTTCAACATTTTTGGTATATGGTTAGCCTAGCTTAGCATAAAGACTTACACAGTTACACAGCTAGCCTGGCTCCGTTTAAACACATCTTAACTTCTTTTAATAATCTGGAAAGTTATAGAATTCTTCATTGTGGAACATTTGAACTTCAGTTTAAGACTTAAAAATATTCTTCTTGAAAATGATAAACCCTTACGACTCAATTCACAATACACTCTTAGAAATGAAGGTGATAACCAGAACCATATAGGGTTCTTCGGCTTGTCCCCATATGAGAACACTTTTTGTCTACCAGAATCCTGGTAGAACCTTTCATAAAGATTCCACCTTGAACCCTTTCAGAAGGTTCAATCTAGAACCAAACATAGGGGGTTTAGAACCCCCTCTAAAGGTTCTATCCAGAAACCTTCCACCTTCCAAGGGTGCTACTAAGAACCTATGCAATCAGCTCTACCAAAAGCCCTTTTATATTCCAAGGGTTTAATCTAGAACAGGTGGTTCTACCGAGAAGTCTTTTATATTCTAAGGGTTTTATCCCTGTAGGCCCTTCAGGAAGAACTCTTCAAAGCTCTTTTCTTTAAGAGTACAGGCCTCATCTTTAAATCATGAGAAGAGAGAATTTGTGCTGTAAAGGAATGTTGCTGACCTTTTTTGCTTCCATTTTCACATCACCTTATTTTATCATTTGATGAGTTATCCGTTTGATAAATCACAGCTTTGTTTATGTAAATACATCCACATGTTAAATACTTTATAAATGAGACCAACTATACATTGTGGTGGAGTCCCAGACTTGGAGATGGAGGTGTTGTCAGAACCTTCAGTCAGCTCAGCGTGGCGTTACACCTCCTCAACCGCCTGATGACAAACTGATTAAAGACTCTAAAGATGTTTGTTAGATGTTAACTACATTGAATATTACAGAGAGGAGACCTCCAGTGTCTTAAATCCACCGTCGTTATGTAACCGTCATCAGATACAGAAGGCGGCTTGTTTTCTTCAGCTAGACGTGTTTCCTGATGTTCCACAAGTCCTTGAACACATCATCCCCCTCACTGCCAACCCATTACTCACCCCCGCTGTACCAGCAGCCACTTTTCATTACTGTCTGAGACTGAGCTCAGAAACAGGAGACATCATGTAATGTTTGCTCCAGGTCCAGTGTTCAGACCTCAAGGCTTGTTTTGGTTCTCCAGACACAAATAGTTTCTCTGCCAAATTAATAATGGTGACATTTTTTCCTGGTAATTTCCCTTTTAAATAACGGCACCTTTGTTTGGAATCCCAAAATCGAATTTAAGAACTAAATATCAATTTAAAAGTTGTTGAGATATTTCAGTTTGGACCAAAGTTATTGATTGACCGACTGACAAATATGAAAAAATATGTATATAATACTTATATATAAGTACAGCAACACATGTCAATGTACGCAATCATCCAGATCAAAATAAACTTCAGTCTTCACAGGAAACTACTTTGTTAGAAAGAAAAGATGGTGAAATACTTAGTTAGGTTTAGTTAAAGATGGTGAAATACTTAGTTAGGTTTAGTTAAAGATGGTGAAATACTTAGTTAGGTTTAGTTAAAGATGGTGAAACTAACAGCAGTCTGCTTGCAGAAAGATCTCTGCTCTCTTTATACTTCCTTGTTTAGGATTACGTGGATAACATACAAAATAATTTTGTAGGATATCTGCAAATTATATTGAAACAAACTGTGTTTAAACAGCTCAATACAAACTAATTGCACAGAAACATTGTTAACATTTGAGCAGATTAGTACTGGTTGTAGTCTGCTGTGTGTACTGTGCTTAATGGGAGTTTGGGTTTGGTGGGGGTAATTTCCAGTCATGCATACAGTAAATATAATGAAAGTAAACAGAAGATAACAGCAATTATGCCTTAAAAGACTGCAAAAATTGCTTAAAATCTGATTGTGAAACTTGGCTGGAACAGATAATGCATGCTCAGCAAAGCCTTCAAACTAAAAGAATGTTTTGGGTCTCAGGTTCAGTTAATTATGGCCTTCTTTATGAAACATAAATCAGCCACACATGACAAGCTCTGACCGCTAAGTCTTGTGGTTTTTGCTTCAAGCAGTGGAAAAAATGGTAGTGGAAATATTTCTGCTGTTGCTCAAACTTTGTGTTTTTTTAACAGACGTGTCTTTACTCAGAGACATAATGGAGGCTCAGACGCCGTAGAATCTGGTTCTGCAGAAAACAAGCCACTAAAAACTTGTGTCAGCAGCGATGCCAAGAAAAGCTCAGACCACCAGCTGCACGTTTTCTGCCCCGTCATCTCTGAATAGCTATATTCTGGCTCTTAATGCAATTTCTTTGAGCATATGGAGGATCTGTGGATGAGTTCAGAGCGACAGCTGGAGCTCCAGATAACAGAGCTCAGACCAAATGTTTTCCTGCCTCAGAAGATTGATTGCAGCCTTTTCCTGTCTGTGTATCTGGCTGCAAGCTCGGATGACTCCAGGCCAGGAAAGGTCAAGAAAGATCTGCACGTTTACGCCTGAGGATTCTTAAATTCAAACGTCATCTCAGCAGAAGACTCAGTCGTACCTTGGCTCCTTCTTACCTGCCTCAATTTCCTCAGGTGTCTTCTTCTTCTTTGGTTTCGTTCTCTCCTCTTCCACCACTTCAGCGGGCTCGTCTGACATTTGGACACCTTCTTCTTCTTCCTCCCGCTGTCTCCCGTTCTGCACAAGTCCTCGGGTTTCTCTCACTTGAATCGGACCTCTGGAGAGTTTGTTCTGCTCCGAATCATCTCGAGCACCGACCAGAACGCAGCTCAGGGTCAAACCCAGACAGACGACCAGCACCTCAGCCCTCATTACTCCGAATGTAAAACACAACGCAGACTTGGAGAGAAAGAGCAGACGTCCTCTCTGGATCTCAAACAATCTGTAAAAAAAACTCTGGAGTCTCAAACTAACATCTGACCTACAGAAGCACAGATTCAGCTTCCTGTTGAGGTCCCAACGAAGACATGAAAGGGGTTGTGTTCTGCAGAGAACAAAAGGATGAGCTCACGGAGGTCTGGAGAGCTTCCTCCTCCTCCTCCTCTGAAGTACGACTCAGCGTGGAGAGAGAGAGGGAGAAAATGTTGTGAGCTGGAGGTTTTAAAGCCTTCTGATCGCGCTGGAGAGGAGGATCTGTCTGGAGGGGATTCTCTGCAGCAAGCAGCAGAGCAACACACCTCCTCCTCCTCCTCCTCCTCCTCCTCCTCCTCCTCCTCCTCCTCCTCCTCCTCACAGTCACATCTCTCCCTCATGGCCCTTCACCCCCTTTTCCCCTCACCCATCTCTGAGCAGAGGGGAGGAGCATCTGCCACATGTGACATTCCTACGAGAGAGGGAGAAAAGAGAAAGAAGGAACTTTAAAGAAAGACCTTTTAATCTGCTTTTTGATTTGAACTCATTGTTAGATGATAGAAAACATGCATTGAAACACATTTAAAACAAGCTGAGGATCCAACATTAGAAACTCATATGCAGTGTATTTATATATATCATCAGATATAATAAGTCAATATGAGGCTGTAAACAATGTGAGAACAATACAGCAACAGATTTAGTTGTTTTCTTGGATAGTTGTACAAACCTTCGGTAGTTTAAAGCAAATGGAACTTTTGAAATATGAAATACCAAGTTGAATTCAAAATTCTTGAGTCATATTTTAAAGTAATATCTAGAAGAAAAAGAGGTATTACACAACATTTCTTTGACTCAACACAGTCAGAAGAACTGTTCCCAGATGTGAGGACTAAAGTATCATGTTATAAAGTGAGTCGACATTCTTTAATAGATGATCGACGAGATTAGTTAAGACAATAAGACAGTAAAAGACATTAAACATTCTACTATTATGCACTCATACAGAATACAACAGGTTTTATGAGATTAGAAGAACAAGAATAAAAGTTGAATACTTAAGTACGAATTTGAGGTACTACATCTCTGTGGAAAATACTTTTACTACACTACATTTACTAGTAGTTACTTTAAAGATGATTACATGCAAAACATGAAGAGCTGATTGAAAGAATTGCTTTTACAAATGATTTTAATAGCTAATCTAATATATTATCATATATTATATAACACTTTCAAAAAAGGACTTTTACTTGTATGGAGTATTTTTTACAGCTTCTCTGCAGGAACAAACCTTCTTTTAGAGTATTTTTTCCAAATCTCTACTGACGGTTAAATGTTGTCATCAAACAGAAAACTTAATCCACTCTGTAATATAATAAATACACTTTTTTTTCTAGAATAAACATCAATAATTCCCGTTGCCTGACTGTAGACTCTTAGTCTCTGGTTCTGATGTAAATAACGATGACAATGGCTTCAGAAATGTGCAGTGTCATAAAGTGATCATAACACCCCAACACACCATGACTCATATCAACAAAGCAGAATAACAACAGCTGTATCATCTGGGATCAAAATCTGCTCAGATTCTTTTGAGACATTGTGCAGTTAAATTATTATCCAGTAGGAAGTATTAAGACCCTTTACTGCAGTAAAAGTAGTAATACCACACTGTGAAAATACTCAAATACAAGTAAAAGTCCTGCAGTCAAAACCATAAGTATGTTAAAGTATGTAGTGAAGTAAAAAGTATAACATTTACCTCTTAGATGTAGTACAGTAAAAAGTACAATATTTACCTCTGGGATAAGTAAAAGTAGCATTAATACTCAGTTAAGTTAAGTACAAGTACCTTGAATTTGTACTAAAGTACATGAGTACTTCGTGTTATTCCACTTCTGGTTTAAAGATGTGAATTCCTGCATGAAAAGACAAAAAGATTTTTTTTCTGTTTGTCGTGTTTTAACAAGCGGAGTTCTTGGAAAACATTGAATTAGTTTCCAGTAGATGTTGACTCGTTTTCCAGCTCACACTCCTTTTTTCAGACCTGTGTGTGTGTGTGTGTGTGTGTGTGTGTGTGTGTGTGTGTGTGTGTGTGTGTGTGTGTGTGTGTGTGTGTGTGTGTGTGTGTGTGTGTGTGTGTGTGTGTGTGTATAAGTGTAATAATAACCTATCCACTTTGTTTTTCTGTGTCCAAAACGTCATGATGATAAAAGTGCTCTCAGATCTGTTGCAGCTGATAAATACAGTCTTAAAGACTCTTTATTTATTTATTTATTGAGTTTAGAAACATCTGAATTTGTAGCACCTGGAAAAAAAGCTGACGCTCAATCAAGTATTTTATCATTTATGTTTTTTCCTCGTTTGTTTCTGATTTATTTAAACTAAATACTTCCGCTGGTTCATCTCATTCACCATAATGAACCCACGTTCAGGAGTTCAGAGCCCCCAGACATCTGAGGATAGGAGTATGTGCTAAATTACATACAGATGTGCTCGGGGCTGTGTGTGTGTGTGTGTGTGTGTGTGTGTGTGTGTGTGTGTGTGTGTGTGTGTGTGTGTGTGTGTGTGTGTGTGTGTGTGTGTGTGTGTGTGTGTGTGTGTGTGTGTGTGAGAGAGAGAGAGAGAGAGAGAGAGAGAGAGAAAGAGTTCTGAACAGTGGATAGTTATTTGGTGTGTCATTGACTTTAAGTACAGAATGAGTTTACCTTTGGCAAAAAGAGTTGGATGGAGTTCACCAAACCATCACACACACACACACACACACACACACACACACACACACACACACACACACACACACACACACACACACACACACACACACACACACACACACACACACACACACACACACACACACACGATCTGAGACCAGTTAAACTGATCTGAGGCCGAGCAGCAGACGGTTCAATGGGTTTTGTTTCATTTTTGTTGTTACAACTCTTTTAAATGAAATCTGATCCTGATACTGACTTTAGATTTTAGGTGAAAACCAAGCAACAAGTAGAAACATAAATATCTCCAGTGTCTTTATATATATGTAATAATACATTATATTGTAGCCATGTTATAGCGGTGTAACCATAGACTGTATATAAGAAGTGGATGTAGTCAATGTGACGTCAAACATTAGTTTGTGGACTGATGTTTTGAAGCCTTGAGTTCAGCATTTTAGCCGTAGCCATCTTGGTTTTTGCAACCAGAAGTGAGAGGTTGGACTCTGGTACAACCAAAGACTGAATAAGACATTTTTAGGCGAGCAAAACGTTACAATGAACCTTCATGAAGTGAAAACACGCTGTGAAAGGACAACTCCGTGGTGTTGACCTGTCAATCAGTGTGTAGCCCCGCCCTAAAGCATCCCCTGCTTTATGGTCTGTTTGACTCTAAATGGAGCATCATTTACTAAATGAACATCATGCTGTATTGAAGAAGACTTGAAACTAGAGATTGAGACCATAAACTCATGTTTACAATGTTTACTGAGGGAATAAATCAAGAGAGAAGTAGAGTCATTTTCTCATAGACTTCTATACAACCAGAGGAGTCGCCCCCTGGTGGACAGGAGAGAGAATGCAGGGATGATGTGTTTTTGTAGTCCAACAGAAAATATAGCTTCACACTGGTTCCCTCCACAAAAGGCCAATTGGATTCTTCCAGAAAATAATCTCTAAAAAACATCATGTTCATCACGATAAACTGAACACCACTTGTATGGTGTTTGAAGTGTGAAGTAAACAGCGTAGGGCTATAAAGGAACTCATGAAGTTTAGTCCTCTCCTGAAGACTCTTTTAGACACATAAAAGATTGTGTATTTACTGAGGTATTGTTTATCAGAGAACTAAACTTGTCTTGAACACATGTAATAACAGTTAAATTAATTATATGTTTCTTTAGATATACATGCACATTGTTATCTTGTGAGAATCAACAATATAGGAACAAACAAGAACAACTTCAATAAAAAATGTTTATCAAAATAAATTATAGCATAATTACATTAGAAAATATAAACTCGGTCCTGTTTGGCACTTCAACAGCTCTCTCCTGAATATAATGGTAATAGTGCCATATTTGTTCTTTGCAGATATTGTTTTTGTTGAGCTATACATGTTGGTCCAGCACGCGCTCAGTCACTTCATCGTGTGTAAAAGTGATGAAAACGCACGAGCGGCAGCGGCGCAAACATCTGCAGGGGAGCGCGCGGCTGCCAGCAGAGCGGACTGTAGGTCAGAGGAGAGAGGAAGGAGGAGGAGGAGGAGGAGGAGGAGAAGCCGTGCTCTTCCTCCTCCTCCTGCGGCCGCTCCTTCTTCCACTTGGTGCGCCGGTTCTGGAACCAGATCTTGACCTGGGTCTCGGAGAGCCGCAGGGCCGAGGCCACGCGGTGCCGCTCCAGCACCGACAGGTAGTGACACCTGCAGAAGCTGTGCTCGAGCCCCTGCAGCTGCTCCAGGGTGAAGGCGGTGCGGATCCGTCGGCTCTTACCCTCAGACCTCCGGGGCTTCTCCGGCGGACTTTGCTCCTCCTCATCCGGGGAATGCAGCTCCTGTTCTCCTGATGCATCTCTGTGAGGAGAAGCTCCTAAAAGATGACAAACAGATCATGATTAAACAATTCATGAACTGATAACATGAGTGTTAGAAACTGCAGGCTGATTGCCCTCCTCTCCACAAGAGGCACCAAGAGATGGTAGAACCTCCCATGTTCTAAATAGAGGCCTAGGTGAGGACTTCCTCCTTTGTCTCCAAACACCTTCACCATGATAGTGTCTGTGTTCCATGTGTCTTTTGAATTACCTTCAATGTAAGTAGCAATGTATTTCTATTATTGGATTTATGACATATTTCAGATGATGAACGGATCATCTTAGAATCTAATTTGTTTGTAAGATTATGATTTGAGCAAGATGTTTGATGACTTATCCTATTCGTAGTAGTTTGTAACACTTATTGTTTTCGTAGTAACTTGCCTCTGCACTATACTTTTGCTCTGGTTTATGCTTTAAGATGCTTGTTTAAGAAAGGAGATGCACTTATGACTTCTGGTGACTAGTAGTTCTCTTGAATACCTATGTTGAATACACTTCCTGTAAGTCGCTTTGGATAAAAGCGTCTGCTGAATGACTGTAATGTAATGTAATGTAATGTAATGTTGTAATCTCTTTCTTTCTTCATGTAGAACCATGGAACCATGATCAGCAATAACCTTCAAAATAACTTCCTGGCAAAATAAACATCATAAGTGACTGCAACCTTGTTCCCTGGTGGTTTGTGGCTCCAGTTAGAACTTTAAATCCAGAACAATGATGTTCTTACACCTGGAGGAGTTAGTGTCTCACCTGTTGCATCCTCTGCACAGATTGTTCTCCTGGTGAACTTTGTGGGATCCAGGATGTCCTCCACAGAGAAAGCTGTCCTGTGGATGAGCTGGACTTTGGCTGCAAGTGGCTGCATGTCAGCGGCAGTGTGCGGGGTGTCTGCTCCGCGCTGCTGCGGGGTTATATATGCCTGAGTGTGCCTGCATGTGCATCCTCCACACACTCCTAATTTGCATGCCATTCATAAAGTTACCCAAATGAAGCAATGCATGTCTGCAGGAGACAGTTGGAGCCTGTGTCTCCTCTGTAAAGCGGACACGCTCCGGCCCCGTGGCTTTTGTTATTTATTACCATGTGGCCCCTTCTCTGCCTCCGTGTTCCTCTTTGTGCTTTGGCTTGTCATTATTTGCAAATGTGGGATCGTCTTGTGATGCTAATTGATGGACTCATCAAAGGAAAGTGTGAGCCTCTTCTCTCTCTTGTGTCTCAGTTTCCATGGAGCCGTTTTGTCCTGTTGAGTGTGAAACATCCCCACAAAGCACTTGGGTTTAATTAGAAGCCCACTAACAACTTTACAGCTCTGCTGGCCATCTGACCACTGCAGACACTTCATGCATAATATCATATAACACTAATATCTGGATGTATATAGAGGATTCATCAAAACAAAGCTACAAAGTGCTTCTCATGAGAACAAGGAGGTTAACAACTTTACACACAGTTTCATTATTATTACTCAGTGCTGAAACAATTAGTGGATTATTCTACAATATTCAACAAATTTAGTTAATTAATCGTCATTCATTAAGCAAACATGTCAAGTATTCTCTAGTTTTAAAAGGGTTTTCTCCTGTTTCTGGTTTAGATCTTGAAAAATGAACTCATTGATTTTGGACTATGATGACAACAATTGCTACATTTATCAAACAAATAACTGAAGGATTTGCTTTGATATATATACAGTTAGCTAGTTTATTCCAGTGGTTCCCAACCCAGGGGTCGGGGCCCTCCAAAGGGTCACCAGATACATTTGAGGGGACCTGAGATGATTAATGAGAGAGAAGAAGAAGAAGAAGAAGAAGAAGAAGAAGAAGAAAACGAAGAAGGAGGAGAAGAATGAGGAGAAGTAGAAGGAGGAAAAGAGAAGGAGAAGAAGAAAAAGAAGGAGAAGGAGGAGGAGAAGAAGAAGAAGGAGGTGGAGGAGAAGGAGAAGAGGGAGAGGAGGAAGAAGAAGACAGATGAGAACGAGACTCTTTTATGTTTAATTGTCAGTTTGATCCGACTCAAAATAGATTCATTAACTTTACAATCCAGCTATTACTGCTGATAGCTTCCTAATACTCCTCCTGAGGAGGAAGAGGAGGAAGAGGATGAAGAGCATGAAGGTGATGAAGAGGAGGCTCGGAGGATGGGGGGTTAATGATCCTGTGGAGGAGACTCATGGACCTGGCAGCTGCCATCGAGCTCCCAGCGTCAGACTCCTACAGAGCTGCTGGTATTCAGCAGGACCAGAGGCCGGCCCATCAGGACAATTAGCAGATGTCACCGGTGGGCTTGACCCTCTCCGACCCTGAGCTTTGTGTCCGCAGGACAACAGGATGGATGTAGAGGGGGGGGTGATGAAGAAATGATGAAGACAGAACATGTAAGTTGGTTTAGACTGGAAAAGAGAGAGAAAATTAGAAGAATTACACAAGAAATGTCCGTCAAAATCCACAGAATATAAGGAACAAGGATATTTTTTTTAAATAAAAGTTAATTTTACTATACCTCTGTAAAAAGTCAGACAAATGCATGAATGAATATCTTTTTAAGTAGTTTTGGTTGAGAGCTAGAAAGCCATCACAAAGACGTGACTGCAGACAATACCTAGGAAAAATAATGCACCTTCATTTATAGATTTTGCACGAAATTATTTCGTATGTTATTAGAGATCGCTGTACTATCACCATGTGAAACGAGAAGTCACTTCTGTAGTTATTTCAACCCAAACGACAAGTATTTCACCATCTTTAACTAAACTTAACTAAGTATTTCTCCATCTTTAACTAAACTTAACTAAGTATTTCACCATCTTTAACTAAACTTAACTAAGTATTTCTCCATCTTTAACTTTAACTAAATTTCACCATCTTTAACTAAACTTAACTAAGTATTTCACCATCTTTAACTAAACTTAACTAAGTATTTCACCATCTTTAACTAAACTTAACTAAGTATTTCACCATCTTTAACTAAACCATCTTTAACTAAACTTAACTAAGTATTTCACCATCTTTAACTTTAACTAAGTATTTCTCCATCTTTAACTAAACTTAACTAAGTATTTCCATCTTTAACTAAACTTAACTAAGTATTTCTCCATCTTTAACTAAACTTAACTAAGTATTTCTCCATCTTTAACTAAACTTAACTAAGTATTTCACCATCTTTAACTAAACTTAACTAAGTATTTCACCATCTTTAACTAAACTTAACTAAGTATTTCACCATCTTTAACTAAACTTAACTAAGTATTTCACCATCTTTAACTAAACTTAACTAAGTATTTCTTCATCTTTAACTAAACTTAACTAAGTATTTCACCATCTTTAACTAAACTTAACTAAGTATTTCTTCATCTTTAACTAAACTTAACTAAGTATTTCTTCATCTTTAACTAAACTTAACTAAGTATTTCACCATCTTTTTAAAAAAATAAGTAGTTTTGTTTCATAAACCTAACTGAGTTGTTTCCTGTGAAAGTTGACACGTGTTGCTGGACTTTCATAGAGAAAAACGCACAAAAAATGTTGATGAAATACACTGTATGGAGAAACTAACCATTTCCTTAAGACTACAATATTTTATCAATATATAAAACACTGGAAAATAATACTCTACTCGCTCTTTACTATTGTGTGTGTCATACCAACTGCTGTTCTTTTCATTTTTCTTTAACCTGACACATGAAAATAGTACAAAATATAAACTAAAATCTTAAAATATCAGATCAATGCAACAGAAGTGATTTATTATCATCAAGTAGTTCAAATAGTGAATAAAGAAAGTTTTCTTTCTTTCATCCAAAATGTAAAAATAAGATAAGATAAGATAAGATAAGATAATCCTTTATTAGTCCCGCAGCGGGGAAATTTGCAGACTTACAACAGCGTAGAGTAAAGTGCACACAAGAGACATAGTAGAAGAAGACAAGCTAAGAATAAAAAATAAAGAAATAAAAAATAAAAATAAAATAAAACAAGTATTATAAATAAGCAATAAAAAAACAGTAGAAAAAAACAACAATAACTGAAATATTATATTTATCTTCTCAACCTTAAAGAAAAACAAGGAGTTCAGATACAGTATTCATAACTTCCTCCCTCTATCTTGACGCCACAGATGTTTGTCTCCATTCCAAGAGGAAAGAGGAGGAGAAAACACAACTATTATCTCCTAACAATGCCCTGAAGGCCTTTATGGCAGCACCCAGGGGTGCTCTCAGCATTCCCCTGCTCTTTGTGAGACGTCTTCATGGCACACTTTGTCTTTTGTGCTCCTCGTCTCTTTACTGGTTCCTGAACGGCCCCCTTTAAACCTCCAAATAATGTTTGACTTTCAGAACGTACGTGGGGTGGTCTCTCTCCAGAACAAAGCTTTTTTTATAGCTCTTTACTTTGTAAACAGCTCATGGAAATGTTAAATGTTGAGGTGAAAGAAGAAGTCTGAGCCTCCAAACACCTGATCAGCTGCTGGTTGAAGAGTCTGCAGATAAATCCTCTCATGTTCTCATATTTATCTACATTTAGGAACTTTTTCAAGCTGGTTTGGTGTTTAGGATCCAAATACTTTCACTCTACATTCACTAGTAATGCAAAAAAAAAGTTTGGGAAATTGAAAGATGGTTTATTCAGTGATATGAATGCAGATTTTTCCATATATTATTTCAAGCGTCTAGAAGTCTAGAAAATTCTGAAGAAATCTAAAGAAATCCAAAGAAATTGGTCCAACCATTTGGCTAAAAAGTGAGTTTTTCTTATCATACTATATTTAGTTTTTGGGCACAAGAGTACTGTTTTTTACATACTTACATACATATTTCATTATGTACCAGGAAAAACACAGTAGTCCCATTGTGTGCCCAAAGACTGAATAGATTATGATAAAATAAACTCACTTTTCAGCCAAATAAGTTGACAGATTTTGAAAATTCCCAAAAAGACCAAACAAACAAAAAAGTTAGTTTTGAAGTTTTCTGAAATGTTATGTTTAAAATGCGCAAATGAGGCTTTACCT